>NC_056429.1:53997795-54037795 GCF_018296145.1 Oncorhynchus tshawytscha
TACAGGTGAAGTCGGAAGATTACATACACCTTTGCCAGCCTGGGGCGGCAGGGTAGCCTAGTGGTTAGAGCATTGGACTAGTAACCAAGAGGTTGCAAGTTCAAATCCCTGAGCTGACAAGGTATAAATCTGTCATTCTGACCCTGAACAGGCAGTTAACCCACTGTTCCTAGGCTGTCATTGAAAATAAGAATTTGTTCTTAACTGACTTGTAAAGTAAAAAAAATACTTTTAAACTCAGTTTTTCACAATCTCTGACATTTAGTCCTAGTAAGTTCCTAAGCAGGAGTTCATTAGACTGAGGCTATCCTAACATGGACACTGTTTGTCAGGAACATAGTAGGAACTTTATCCTTCCTGATCACACCTAATAGTCACAGTTTATGAGCTGTTGCACTACATAAACAGCCTGTCATGCTTTTCATCAAATGTTGGACAGGACATCTCAAACTTCAATCAAAATACTCATTGGCAAAATCAGAGCAACATAGCCATTTCTATTTGTGTAGCAAGTGATGTGCTGAAGATAGGTCATGGACTCTGGCCTATAGAGGGATGCAGAGCTAACGTTAATCCAGTATCCAGGGACATCTGATTTGTGCCCTCATGTAGTGTTGTTGACCGTCCGTGACAGGTAGATGGCCACATACAGGTGAAGTCGGAAGTTTACATACACCTTAGCCAAATACATTTAAACTCAGTTTTTCACAATTCCTGACATTTATTCCTAGTAAAAATTCCCGGTCAGTTAGGATCACCACTTTATTTTAAGAATGTGAAGTGTCAGAATAATAGTAGAGAGAATTATTTCTTTCAGCTTTTATTTCTTTCATCACATTCCCAGGGGGTCAGAAGTTTACATGTACTCAATTTGTATTTGGTAGCATTGCCTATACATTTTTAACTTGGGTCAAATGTATCGGGCAGCCTTCCACAAGCTTCCCACCTTAAGTTGGGTGAATTTTGACCCATTCCTCCTGACAGAGCTGGTGTAACTGAGTCAGGTTTGTAGGCCTCCTTGCTCACGCACGCGTTTTCAGTTCTGCCCACAACTTTTCTACAGGAAAAGAGGTCAGGGATTTGTGATGGCCACTCCAATACTGACTTTGTTGTCCTTAAGCCATTTTGCCACAACTTTGGAAGTTTGCTTGGGGTCATTGTCCATTTGGAAGACCCATTTGCGACCAAGCTTTAACTTCCTGGCTGATGTCTTGAGATGTTGCTTCAATATATCCACATAATTTACCTCATGATGCAATCTATTTTGTGAAGTGCACCAGTCCCTCCTGCAGCAAAGCACCCCCACATCTCATCTCTAGGAGACAGAATGTGCGTCTCCTTCCTGAGCGGTGTGACAGCTGCGTGGTCCCATGGTGTTTATACTTGCGTACTATTGTTTGTACAGATGAATGTGGTACCTTCAGGTGTTTGGAAATTGCTCCCAAGGATGAACCAGACTTGTGGAGGTCTACAATTGTTTTTCTGAGGTCTTGGCTGATTTCTTTTGATTTTCCCATGATGTCAAGCAAAGAGGCACTGAGTTTAAACGTAGGCCTTGAAATACATCCACAGGTACACCTCCAATTGACACAAATGATGTCAATTAGCCTATCAGAAGCTTCTAAAGCCATGACATCATTTTCTGGAATTTTCCAAGCTGTTTAAAGGCACAGTCAACTTAGTGTATGTAAACTTCTGACCCACTAGAATTATGATACAGTGAATTCTAAGTGAAATAATCTGTCTGTAAACAATTGTTGGAAAAAGAACTTGTGTCATGCACAAAGTAGATGTCCTAACCGACTTGCAAGAACTATAGTTTGTCAACAAGAAATGTATGGAGTGGTTGAAAAATGAGTTTTAATGACTCCAACCTAAGTGTATGTAAACTTCCGAATTCAACTGTATGTCTGGTGCACTGGCCTTAGAACCTGGTGTCTGTTCAAACAGGTACTGTATGCATCACACAGGATTAGCCAATGACAAACGTGACCCGCACACTGGGACCAGTTTGGTAAATCCCTTTCGGAAGGCAATCTGCTCTTTACTCTATAAACACTCGTCATTGTTATAGTTGAGGGCAAGGCCAATCATTAATGGTTGCAAACTTAAAAAGTGCTGCACTTGGCTATGTCACTGGGTTATGTGTTGAGATTCCATACTTTGTTTTGACCGGTTTAAAGTTATGAGTCACCACAGATAAGCGTTTAATCCCTTTTCGTAGAAGCGGATTTGAAATGCCACTGTTCACTTTTGTCTTTTCACGAAGCGCTGACCTTGTTTCAGATGCTAACTTATCTCTGTGGTTTGGTTTAGCCTAATGACTTTGCTGCAGCTGATCAGAGATTTGTAGAGGTTCATCTCTCCGTCTGTGCAGGCTGCCACATGAAATTCAATAACGCAGAGAGCCAGTGATGTGAGGCCTATTGATACACATGGGTAGCCACGGCCCTGGAGCGAACACACACAACCAGACTCCTATTAGAGATGGGAAGAACAGAGAGCTTCTTTACTGCTGCTTAGGTCAGCTGGTGCTATACCAAAACACAGGAACCTAGCAGATTGGATCAATCACGTAACCAGCCTCACCACCTCTCACCCCTCCGTCCGTCCGTCACCCAGACAACCACCACGTGCCCGTCGGCGTAACCAGGGCGGCACGACAGTGGCGTGAGAGCACTTGGTGACCCGATGACGTCAATCACATTTACACGTCTTGCCTCACAGAGGGACAAGAGTGACAGCGAGCCAGAGAGGGTGATCTGACCCAGATATCACAGAGTGAGGAGGACCCGTTTGGGGCCCGCTTCAGTGGCCGTGGCACTGAGCTAGGCGACAGAGCTAGGCGACAGAGCTAGGCGACAGAGCTAGGCGACAGAGCTAGGCGACAGAGCTAGGCGACAGAGCTCTGTCTGTTCATTACAACCTCAGCTGGCTTTTTTGTCTTCCTTTAAAAAAAATCTTTTTCCTCTTTCACTTGTTTGCATACGTGAATGTTAACCAAACAATGCAGGAAACCGGTTTAATGACAATCTCAGCAGATCACGGCTGTCGCCATCCTCAGCTGCTGCTCCACTCTAAACCTGTTTTGTAGTTTTGCTACGCATGCTTTCAAACACATTGCACTTGATAAATGTTCACGTTGCTCCCGGTGCATGCTGGGTAATTCAATAAGATGTGGGTGTCGCATGTACAGTATGTTGACTGTATGATGACTGATTGCCCAAGGTTCCGTCATCATTTCATTAGACCTAAAGTCCATCCCCAGTACCGCACGTCAGCAGGTTGTGTATTCATCTCGGAGTCTCTCACCTCATACTACCATAAATCAAGCCAACATGGAGCCTCAAACCACCACACTTGACTAACCATCACCACAGTGTTGTTTCCACTCTTTGTTTGTTCTGTTTTTCTTTGGCCATCACTTTCGCACTGCTTTCTCTGAGGGCCGTTTTTACAGTCCTGGGGAACGTCATTCCGAGACCTCTGTGTGTCTCTGTCTTTCTCTCTCTCTGTCTCTCTCTCTCTCTCTCGCTCTCTGTCTTTTCCACACGGTTTTCCCGCTCTCTTTCTTTTATCTTAGCCTCTAGGCTTTCCTGTTGAAGTCACTGGGTAACAATCGGAGGAACCTCGCAGTCAGAGGTGTCCCAAACAAGCGTTCTGTGCTCTCTCTCTCGCTCTCTCATCATACTGTAGATAAAGAGGGGGATTCTGCAGGAAGAGCTGGTTCCTGTTTGGACTGTGGCTGTCCTCCATGGATGACCTCTTGAAGCGTGGAGGTTGGAGAGTGTGTGTTGGAAAATGTGTGTTGGGGATGGAATGTCCTCCAGTACTGGCCAACAGTTTGTTTATCTGCTGCATTTTCTACACCATTCTACAGTGGTCATGGTGACTGTGCAAAGTTTGACTTTTTAGGTTGAGGGTAACCAAGGGCAGAATGGGTGGGTGTATGAGCCTGTAAATGTTGGCCTGTGTGTGTGTGTGTGTGTTTGGGAAAGAGAGTGATTGTGTGTTTGTGTGTGTGTGTGTGGGGGGGAGGGGGCAATGGTAATCTTTTCCCTTGTGAGGAGACTGTATTACCAGTGAGTGCTGTCATGACTGAGTGCGTGTTGTCATGGGAATAAGAGAGGAAGGAAACACACTGCTGATCTCAGGTGGGCAGGAGCACACACACACTCAAACCCCCCCCCACCCAAAACGAAACAGCTGGAAGTAGACCTGGGTCCTGTGGGCCACTGAGTTGATTGACAGGAGGTTTAATAGGCCCCGATAAGCATTAATCTGCCGGGTCCTTACCTGAGGCATGGCAGCATTGTTAACCCCCAAAAAACATTAATAGGGGATGCATAAGCCCCCATACTGGGCAGACACCCCACTGTCCCAGCCAAAGCACTCACACACCACAGGAGCCTGTCTCTCTCACACACACACACACACACACACACACACACACACACACACACACACACACACACACACACACACACACACACACACACACACACACACACACACACACACACACAATTTCCCGCCAACCTCTAACACGGCCTCCCTTCAACACTAGTCCAAGTTCATTTGGAATGAAGACATTCTCTTTGATCTGCATAGGAATCTCCAAAAGTGTCCCGTCTGTTGGAGAAAGCACAAAAGGCTCAATCTCCATTCAGCCTGGGCCCTCTAAACCCTCTGTAGAGCCCTCGGGGTCCCAGCCCAGCCCCAGCCAGGCCCTCTCTCTATGTCTCTCTCTTTCTAAAGGAGGGCTGCATGGGGCTCTGAACAGTGGGCCTCCTTGTATTCTCCCAGTCTCAGCAGAACCCATTGAGTTGCTGACAATGTGCCAGGCAGTCCTTTACTGTAAAAAGGGCCCTTTCTCTGGGGTGGCTCTGAACTGCATGAGGGCTGAGAGGGATCTGCTTTTCACAAGGCTCCAATAGAGGCATCTGCAATCTGTTGCTGCTTCCACTGGCTCTCCCCTTCATCTCTTCCTTTTACAACAAACTGGCCGCAAACAAGGACAAATCGACCATGAATTCCTTAGCGCCTGACAGCAACTGCACGCGCACGCTCTCTCTCTCTCTCTCTCTCTCTCTCTCTCCCCTCTCTTTCCCTTTCTATCTCTCTCTCCCTTTCTCGCTTTATTCCTCCATCCCTCCCTCTCTGCTTTGACTTTTGTGCGAGGGACCCCGAGAAGGCTTGTTTTTTCCCTCCCTTTTCTCTGCCCCTTTCCCTCTCTCTCTCCCCTTCTGTCCATCTTTCAGCTGCTTCTCTCTCTCTCTCTCTCTCTCTCTCTCTCCTTCTGTCCATCTTTCAGCTGCTTCTCTCTCTCTCTCTCTCTCCCCCTTCTGTCCATCTTTCAACCGCTTCTCTCCCTCTCTCTCTCCCCTTCTGTCCATCTTTCAGCTGCTTCTCTCTCTCTCTCTCTCTCTCTCTCTCTCTCTCTCTCTCTCTCTCTCCTTCTGTCCATCTTTCAGCTGCTTCTCTCCCTCTCTCTCTCCCCTTCTGTCCATCTTTCAGCTGCTTCTCTCTCTCTCTCTCTCTCTCTCTCCCCTTCTGTCCATCTTTCAGCTGCTTCTCTCTCTCTCTCTCTCTCTTCTGTCCATCTTTCAGCTGCTTCTCTCTCTCTCTCCCCTTCTGTCCATCTTTCAGCTGCTCCCCTTCTGTCCATCTTTCAGCTGCTTCTCTCTCTCTCTCTCTCCCCCTTCTGTCCATCTTTCAGCTGCTTCTCTCCGTCTCTCTGTCTCTCTCTCTCTCTCTCCCCTTCTGTCCATCTTTCAGCTGCTTCCCCGTCTCTCTGTCTCTCTCTCTCTCTCCATCTTTCTGTCCATCTTTCAGCTGCTTCCCACTCTCTCTCTCTCTCTCCCTTCTGTCCATCTTTCAGCTGCTTCCCTCTCTCTCTCCCCTCCCTCTTTCAGCTGCTTCTCTCTCTCTCTCTCCTTCTGTCCATCTTTCAGCTGCTTCTCTCTCTCTCTCTCTCTCCCCCTTCTGTCCCTCTTTCAGCTGCTTCTCTCCCTCTCTCTCTCTCTCCCCTTCTGTCCATCTTTCAGCTGCTTCTCTCTCTCTCTCTCTCTCTCTCTCTCTCTCCCCCTTCTGTCCATCTTTCAGCTGCTTCTCTCCCTCTCTCTCTCCCCTTCTGTCCATCTTTCAGCTGCTTCTCTCTCTCTCTCTCTCTCTCTCTCTCTCTCTCTCTCTCTATCCCCTTCTGTCCATCTTTCCGCTGCTTTCCCCCTCTCTCTCTCTCCCCTCTGTCCATCTCCCTGAGTAAAGTGTGGAATAAATGGGTGAGGGCTAACGAACAGCATTCCTATAAAAGGCCTTTACATGGCCACTGAATGGGATTCTATTTTACACCCCTCCACAGCTCCCCCCTCAGACCCCTCCAGGGGCCTCATATTGTACAGAAGAAAATGAGATCCACAAGGATGGAGGGTGGAGGGAGGGGTTGGGGGGGATACTCTTCACATTCGGGGTTTGGATGAATGCTGGAGGGTTGGGTGGTTGGGGCCTCGGGGTAGGAGAGGGAAGTAGGCTTCTGTACAGTGGCACAGCAGCACCGGGGCAGTGAGGGATGTTCACATAGACCCAGCAAGGATAGAATCCCAATTTCAACTGTGAGAAGTTACAATAACAAATGGCAATTTGGAACCTATTCACAAGTTGATGTAGAGGAATTATAGTGGATTTGTTTACAGTGAATTTACAAGTCAATCTCAATTATAACATGGGAACTGTTACACGATACAGACGGATGTCTTCTCTCCCTGATCTCCCATACAGTTGACCTGTCATAACATGCCTCAAGAAAGCGAGCACTGAAAGGATGGATGCATTCAAGCTGGAGCACCATTCAACCCCACCTGTTTGCCCCCTCCTCCTTTCCTCCTCTCCTCCTCCTCCCCACACCCTTCCCTTCCTTTAGGCAAAGAGAGAAGAGGAGGTTCTCTTGAGGCGCTGGCTGCTGGCTGGCTGGTTGGCTGAGATCACACAGCCTTGGTTACACAACATTATTTCAAGGGCAAACACCCTTTCTGTGCCCCCTATTCCCTCAACCCAGACCCAGGGGATCGCTCATGCAAGGCCGTGGATCTCCTCTGTGCACATCTGCTGTGGTGGGCAGGCTGCAATGGGCAGATGAGGGACCGGCGAACGGGGGGTGAGTGGGGACATGGGGCGCGAGGGGGGCACTTGGCTTCGGAAGAGGTCCGGGGCAGATGCCTTGGAATATCGCACGGGCTTCCATGGCGATAGTCTTATAGTGTTTACTGCACCGAATAGTCACCCCCCCCTCTCTCCTCCCCCTCCCCTCTCCACGACCACTGTGCCATTCCTCTTCTAATGTAAATGCTGGGCTGGCAGGGGGAAGGAAAGGGGGATGAGGGGCTGTTTTTGTGTTGTCCTGCTTTTCTCCCCTCCCTGGGCTCTTGTTTTGAGGCTGTCTGGTGGTGGTGGGACGCTGGTCTCTCCACTGCTTTATGGTGTCAGGGTTTCTTTTAAAAGTTCCTCTCTCTCCTTCTCTCTCTCTCTCGCTCTCTCTCTCTCGCTTTACAGGTTTTGTCTGTCCAGGCCCGCTGCCCGTCAGAGGCTTGTGCTGGTGCCATGGGGCATTCATGGGGCATTCACACTGGCACCCATTAAACTGACTGAGAGGCAGGGATAAGGTCTTAGTAGACTGACCCTGTGCTGACGACCTAGCAGTGCCAAGGTGCCATTCTGGCGTTGTTGGTATGGGACCGCCTGACACGTAACACACACAGGCCTACATGTGAGCGCAGGCCCTCCTTTGTGATGTGAGATGATTTATCTTGTTTATAACTTTATAACTTCACAGTTTTGTTATTTTCTGTTCATGTACAGTACATACGTGCATACGAAGGAAAACAAAAATATATTTTATATATTTATATTTCGCCCTAATGAGACAAAAAATGTGCCACCCCCTCTAAAACTAGAATAGTCCAAGTAAGCAAAGTTATGTTGAAAAGACGTCCAAAATACATATTAATTTAATTTTTGGTTCATTTTTGGTTGAAAATACATCATTTATAGATGTCTATGTTTCGGCCATATCAAGACCGGTCCAGATTGGACCAAATCTGAACCCCTAAAAATACTTCCAGAAGGCGGTAGAGTCGCAGCGCCAGCGTTATGTGCGGGCCCTAGTGGGCCTGGCCCGCCCTACTGTACCTCCTTGCTCGTCCAAATAAAATGTTGAAATATTGATCATTTACTTGACCGAGATGCGTGCCGACAGAAAGATGCATCAATCTGCGAGCGAAACAGAGCCACTCTGTCTCCATATGTGTAGACCATATGTATCTGATGCTGTCTGGACAAAAGTAGTAGAGTATGTCATACTTCTTCTGGCCACACAGCATTAGATACATGTGCTCCATATAGTAAGCCAGAGGGGCGCTGTTTCGCTCGCTAATTTCAGCAGAGAGGAAGAGGCGAAGCCCAATGCTTTTCTATGGGCATAATATTCAGACCTAAGCTTCTCGCCAGCATTCCCGCCTTTGGGACAACGACTCGCATTGTTAGAGTGGAGACATGAGCATCTCGTCATTATATACAGATCTCTCGTTTCAGCCACTTGCGAATTAGAAAGGAAAGCTGGCGGGTGCACAGTGCACTGTTCAGATTCTGGCTTCCCCTAAAGTAAATGCTTTGCCAAAATGATATAATTACTCCTGTCTAAATAAAATCATTCAAAAATACATTACCAGAGAGCTTGACTTAGCCACAGAGGATCACTATCTTTTTTGCTGTTGTTGATATATAGCTGTGGATTGTTTCAAATCATCGTCTGGATTGCTTAAATATAAGAAATGTGAAATGATTTATACTTTTACTCTTGATATTTAAGTATGTTTTAGCAATTAAATGTACCTTTGAAACTGAAGTATATCTCAAATCAAATACTTTTAGACTTTTACTCAAGTAGTATTTTACTGGGTGACTTTCATTTCTGTAATTTTCTGTTATGGTATCTTCACTTTTACTCAAGTATGACAGCGTCATCGGTGTACTTTTTTCATTAGGGGTGTAGTATATCCTATAGGACAGGGTATTTGGTCAGAGAGCGACGCCTACATGGCACACCGATGACGCTGGCGGTCTTCACTTGGGTCAAACAAAGCTGGCTACATAGCCACTGAGCTGGGCTTTACGGGAGTATCCGGAAACACAGTGTCTGTTGCAAAATGTAGGCGCTAACCTTTCGCGACAGCATGCCTTTTTCCTTTTGGACAAAAATTATAAGAATATTCAGATTTATGAAGTTATGAAAACTGGTTGCTTTGCAAATGTTGAACTTAATAATATGGCTACGTATACAGATTTGACGATATTCTTGCAGAAAAATGTAATATAAATGCAAATGTCTCTTTCACGATTTGCCCATATGTACCTGGGTGACTTCACACTAAATGGCCTGTAGGTTGCTCATACTTCAAATATACGTCTGAAACTTCACACATACACTGCTGCCATCATGTGGACACCATCGGAATTACAACCAGAGTGATGGCTGGAACTGGGACCTATCTCTTGCATTTCAAGTTTTTTCTTTGTATTTTCTTATACCAGATCTATTGTGTTATATTCTCCTACATTCATTTCACATTTCCACAAACTTCAAAGTGTTTCCTTTCAAATGGTACCAAGAATATGCATATCCTTGCTTCAGGGCATGAGCTACAGGCAGTTAGATTTGGGTATGTCATTTAGGCGAACATTTTAAAAAGGGGGCTATCCCTAAGAAGATTTATAGGCAGAAACTCAAACAGGATGTACCAGTGACGAGAACCATTCATCGCTGGTCTGACCTACCAGAAGCCACGCTTCACGATTGTTTTGATCACGCGGACTGGAACATTCCAGTTAGCCTCAGAGAACAACATTGAGCTATACGCTGACTCAGTGAGTGCATTTATAAGAAGTGCATTGGAGATGTTGTACCCACTGAGACTATTAAAAC
Source organism: Oncorhynchus tshawytscha (assembly GCF_018296145.1). Classification (NCBI taxonomy): domain Eukaryota; kingdom Metazoa; phylum Chordata; class Actinopteri; order Salmoniformes; family Salmonidae; genus Oncorhynchus; species Oncorhynchus tshawytscha. The sequence continues at coordinate 54,007,772 of NC_056429.1, forward strand.
CTACTCTAACCAGAAACAGGGACAAGGTGGAGTCGCAATTCAATGGCTCAGACACGAGACATATGCGGCAGGGTCTACAGGATATCACGGACTTCAAAAGAAATCCATTCACGTCACGGACACCGACGTCACGCTTCCAGACCAACTAGACACCTTCTTTGCCTGCTTTGAGGATAATACAGTGCCACCGTCGCGGCCCGCTAACAAGGACTAACAAGCACCCCCCCCTCTACTTCTCCGTGGCTGACGTGAGTAAAACATTTAAACATGTTAACCCTCGCAAGGCTGCTGGCCCAGATGGCATCCCTAGACGCGTCCTCAGAGCATGCGCAGACCAGTAGACTGGTGTGTTTACGGATATATTCAATCTCTCCCTACCCCAGTCTGTTGTCCCCACATGCTTCTAGATGGCAACCATTCTTCCTGTACCCAAAAAGGCAACGATAACTGAATTAAATGACTACCACCCCGTAGCACTCACTTATGTCATGATGAAGTGCTTTGAGAGACTAGTCAAGGATCATATCACCTCCACCTTACAGGCCACCCTAGACCCACTTCAGTTTGCATACTGCCCCAACAGGTTCACAGACAATGCAATCGCTATCACACTGTCCTATCCCATCTGGACAAGAGGAATACCTATGTGAGAATTTTTTAAATTGTACCTTTATTTAACAAGGCAAGTCAGTTAAGAACAAATTCATATTTTCAATGATGGCCTAGGAACAGTTGGTTAACTGCCTTGTTCAGGGGCAGAGCAACAGATTTTTACCTTCTCAGCTCTGGGATTTTATCTTGCAACCTTTCGGTTACAAGTCCAACACTCTAACCACTGGGCTACCTGCCGTCAATGCTGTTGATTCAACACCATAGTACCCTCCAAGCTCATCATCAAGCTGGAGGCCCTGGGTCTCAACCTCGCCCTGTGCAATTGGGTCCTGGATTTTCTGAAGGGCCGCTCCCAGGTGGTGGAAACAACATTTCCAATTCACTGCCCTCAACACTGGGGCCTCACAAGGGTGCGTGCTCAGCCCCCTCCTGCACTCCCTTTTCACCTACGACTGCGTAGACCATGCACGGCTACAACTCAATCATCAACTTTGCAGACGACACAAAAGTAGTGGGCTTGATTACCAAACAATGATGAGACAGCCTACATGGAGGAGGTAAGGACACTCGGAGTGTGGTGTCAGGAAAACAACCTTTCACTCAACGTCAACAAAACAAAGGAGATGATTGTGGACTTCAGGAAACAGCAGAGGGAGCACCCCCCTATCTACATCGACAGGACAGCAGTGGAGAAGGTGTACAGTTTTAAGTTCCTCGGCATACACATCACAGACAAACTGAAATGGTCCACTCACACAGACAGTGTGGTGAAGAAGGTGCAACAGCGTTCATCGACTGTTTTCTCTGCTACCTCACGGCAAGCGGTACTGGAGTGCCAAGTCTAGGTCCAAGAGACTTCTAAGCAGCTTCTACCCCCAAGCCATAAGGCTCCTGAACATCTAATCAAATGGCTACCCAGACTATTTGTACTGCCGTCCCCCTCCTTCTACGCTGCTGCTACTCTCTGTTATTATCTATGCATTTTCACTTTAATAACTCTACCTACATGTACATATTACGTCAATTACCTTGACACTAGTGCCCCCGCACATTGACTCTGTACAGGTACACCCTGCATATAGCCTCGCGATTGTTACTTTACTGCTGCTCTTTAATTATGGAAAGTTTTACGTTCCTTGCTGTACACATCACAGACAAACTGAAAGGGTCTACTTACACAGACAGTGTGGTGAAGAAGGCGCAACAGCGCATCTTCAACCTCAGGAGGCTGAAGAAATTTGGCTTGTCATCCAAAACCCTGACAAACTTTTACAGATGCACAATCAAGAGCATCCTGTCGGGCTGTATCACAGCCTGGTACAGCAACTGCACCGCCCTGAACCCCAAGGCTCACCAGAGGGTGGTGCAGTCTGCACAACGCATCACTGGGGGCAAACTACCTGCCCTCCATGACACTTACAGCACACAATGTCAGGAAGGCCAAAAAGATCATCAACGTCATCAACCACCCAAGTCACTGCCTGTTCACACCGCTACCATCCAGAAGGCGAGGTCAGTACAGGTGCATCAAAGCTGGGACCGAGAGACTGAAAAACAGCTTCTATCTCAAGGCCATCAGACTGCTAAACTGCAATCACTAACTCAGAGAGGCTGCTGCCTACATTGAGACCCAATCACTGGCCACTTTAATAAATGGATCACTAGTCACTTTATACAATGCACTCTAAATAATGCCACTTTAATAATGTTTACATATGTTACATTATTCATATCACATGTATATACTGTATTTTATATCATATATTGCACCTTGCCTACGCCATCACTCATCCATATACTTACATGTACATATTCTCATTCACCCCTTTAGCTTTGTGTGTATTAGCTAGTTGTTGTTAGATTACTTGTTAGATATCACTGCACTGTCGGAAGTAGAAGCACAAACATTTCGCTACACTCGCATTAACACCTGCTAACCATGTGTATGTGACAAATAACATTTGATTTGATATATCATTAATTTAAATGTCAAAAAAATTATGTTGGAATCACAGATTGCCCCTTTGATTCATAGAAAACTATCAATGAATCAATGATCAAAGATACAAAGAATCAAGACAATAATTAATTGAAAAACGTATGCACGAATGTATGAGTCATTTCGGAAATGAACACGATAAGAATACAAGAAAACTCTTTCTCTTTGAGTGATTACCATCAGATGTTCTCACACACTCACACACACACACACACACACACACACACACACACACACACACACACACACACACACCACACACACACACACACACACACACACACACACACACACACACACACACCCCTAACATCCTGTTGATTGATATCTGAGGGTATTAATGGGAGCACCTGATCATTAGCAAAGAATAATAGGTTTTGACTGAACAGAGGGGACTTTACAAGTCCACTGGTGACGAAGGTGCACATGCCGAGTGACAAATTGGAGTAATCATGCTGACAGACAGTGACACATTCAATACCGCCTTGCACACTCTTGCCTGCATCTGGCTTATCTGAGGTGTAATCATTAGTCAAATAAGTTGCAAAAAGTTCAATTTTGGAGCTAAAACGAGAGATTATTTTGGACAAATTCCCAGTTTTGTTCCGTCTGCTTCTATTTAAGAAACAATTTGCAACAGAATCGGCGGAATGAATACATCCCTGATCAACAGCACACACAGTTTACTTTCACAACAGCCACATACAGCATCGTCACTTTGCTCGTTGTATAATTCATTCTCACATCTAAGCACTCCCCTACTCTCACCTTTTCCCTTCGCTTGTGGACTTCAGCACACAACATAACAGCTGTCTGTGACCAGGCGCAAAAACCTCTGCAAACTAAACCTTGATACTGCTAACCGCAACACAGCCTACATCGTTGTCACCATATTAAGTTTATAGTCAACAAACTAGAACTAACATGTTAGTAAACCCACAGTTCAATCCATGTGTACAATCCCACAGTACAGTGTACAGCAAGCAGTTTAGCAGTTACACCGGAGGGCCCCGGTGGCAATACATTTACAAACCGAAATCTTACCTTTACAGTGTTACAGTGTTGGATAGCCTTAGCCAGCTAGCTAGCTAGCTAACATAAATAGCCTTCCTGCTGTTTGAGTCAGGTTGTTGAGTTAGCTAAATTCATTTTTAAAGAAATACATTTGTTCAAAACTGTTCAACTATTTTCCTTGTCTTTCTTTGTGTGAACTCCTCAACACACTTTATGCACTGCAGTGCTAGCTATCTGTAACTTATGCTTTCAGTACTGGATTCATTCTCTGGTCCTCTGATTGGATGGACAACATGTCCGTTCAAACAGCAAAAGCTCTGATAAGTTGGAAGATGTCCTCTAGAAGTCATCTAGATTACTGTGTAAGTATATGGAAGGGGGTGAGAAGCACCAACCTCCTAGGTTTTGTATTGGAGTCAATGTACCCAGAGGAGGACGGAAACTAGCTGTCCTCCAACTACACCATGGTGCTACCCTAGAGTGTGCTGTTAAGGCTACTGTAGACCTTAATTTCAAAACAGTGTGTTTTAATCAGTTATTTGGTGAATATATTTAGTATAGGTTTATCTAAAATGATAACTTTTTGAATATTTCGCAATTATAAAAAAACATGTATTCACTAAGCAGGATGGTCCTCCCCTTACTCCACCTGAAGAGCCTCCACTGACCCGCTCCCCTCCCCTCCCCTCCCCTCCACCCCTCCCCTACACCCTCCACCCTGCACTTGACAGGATCCCAGCCTGCTGGTAACATCAAAGGGATGTGGCGTGGAGTGCCCAGGGCCCCGGGCCTAGCTGACACTGGAAACAGGAGGAGACCAAGCCTTTTGTTATGTCACTTCTTATTTCCCTTCTCCTCCACTTTCTTTCTCAAGTGCGCCCACCTATCCCACTCATTTAGGGATTCTAAAAGAAGATTGCTGAGTTCATAAAGAAGCCAGTCTGGCCTCAGATAATTGTTACAGGGGAACCGTAAAAATCACTATCTGTGCTCACCAGGGACAATGGGCTGTTCTGGGGGTTGCCAATGGGGAGTGGGGGAGAGGGAGGAGGAGAGCGGACGGAGTGAAGGAATGATGACTGTACTATCAGAAGGAATTGGGTGAAAGTGTACTGGGATGTTGTTGGCCTACTAACTTTGTCTTAAAGAGATATTCCGGGAAACTGCAGATCCCACTTTTTCTGGATTCTTAGAGCTTCCCTGATGCTTCTGTGCATGTGCATATTCTCTACTTTGCACTCGGGGAACAGGCCACTCAGGCCAATGGTCATGGTGCTCTCTTGATAAAGTTAGATCAAAGTTGAATCAGTGTCTGCAAGATCACACACTGTAATGATCACGGTATTCGTCGTAACAGAGCCGAGTATAATAGCATAGGACACTGTTAATGTATGACAAAAACACACAAAAACCATACACAGGTAGGCCATGCTATAGGTGGTTAACACCATCTGCTCTACAATCCGTTGACTTCATCGTTCAAATCAACACTGTAGACTACTTCGAAACAACACTGTGTAAGTCAAGAAGATCTAAATGCACATCCCCATGAAACGGATTGAGATCAAATGGTTGCTATGCAAAATGATGCTGCCTGGATGTTTCACCGGTGAACAACTTTAAGAATTTCCATGCGCGATTTAGGTCTTTTTGTCTTACAGGAATGTTATGCGATTATATTCAGTGATGTTATGTAGAATACTGTGATCAGTATGTGATATTGCAGACACTGATTCAGCTTTGATCCGACTTTATTAAATGAGCCCCATTCGCCTGAGTGGCCTGTTCTCTGCGCGTAGAAGAATACGCACATGCACAGTAGCTCCAGGAAGTCCCAGGAAGAAGTCCGATTTGCAGCCCCAGCCTATTTTTTTTTTAAACTTTCCATTTTGGACTCAACATGTCAACGTATGGCTCATACATGCATAATATAACTATCTAGTCCTCTACCTGAGCAAAAAAAGGCATATTCATCCTTACATTCTAACCTACCATCATTTAGTGCATGAGATCTATGTGCTTGTTCCTGTCATGAGGTGAATGTGCGCTCTGAAGCAAGTGGGGTGAGTGGCTGCATGAACTTACCACTGGTTATTTTGAATACAGCAAACATACATTGAATACATCGATCAAATTCACTCATCAGATGTTGGAAAACATCCGAAATGAGAAGTTAGACCTCGATGGTAGTTTCGTTTATCTCTTTCAATGCATTTCTCTGCAAACCAGAAATTGTCGTGCAATAAAGATGGCCACACCACAGGAAGCTGGTGGCACCTTAATTGGGTAGGACGCGGGCACTCGGTAATAAATGGAGCGGAATCAGTGGAATGGTAACAAATATAACAAATGGCTTTCATGTGTTTGATGGCCTTCCATTTGCTCCATTCCGGACACTGAGACACTCTCCCCTCAGCAGCCTCCTGCGAGCCACACAATTACATTTAAAAGATAATTATCTGTCACAGGGAATGACGCTGGAGAGACGAAGCAGGTACGGGGAGTCAAACATTTAATAAGGAATGGAAATGGAACGAGACAGGAACAGCGTCGGCACAAGGGTGACAATAGAAAACAAAAAAAACAATTATTGCAGCAGCGGGGAACAGAGCTGGGGTACTGACAAATATAGGGGAGGAAATCAACAGGTGATAAATGAGTCCAGGTGAGTCCAATATCGCTGATGCGTGTGACGTGGGAAGGCAGGTGTGCGTAATAGATGGCAGGAGTGCCTGATGCAGGGCAGCCTGGTGCCCTCAAGCGCCAGGGGGGGAAGAGCGGGAGCAGATGTGACAGTACCTCCGTCTCTAGGGGCGCCACCCGGCACCCTACCTGGGCGAACCGGCTGATACATGGGCCCTGGGCAAGCCGTTTGGGGCGTGGAAGCCCAACGAACCGGCAGAGGCGTGAGAACCTGGCAAGCTGGCTGAGGCAAGACGCCTGTCTATCCCACTGCAGAGAGGGAGCCAGAAGATCCGGTGGAGTGTGACGTGGATTGGAGACCCGCCGAGCCAACCGAGGTGAGGAAACCTCTCGAGCCAGCCAGGACGTGGAAGCCCGACGGACTGTCTTAGGCACCCCCAGTTCCATCAGTGGTGGAATTCACCCCGACGTCACCAACAACAACAACAAAAACTCCTGGACCGGCTGGGCGAACAAGAACTGACGAGCCGGCTGAGGCCCGACATGGGATGGGCGCCATCCGAGCAAACCAGGGCAAGGAAACCTCTCGAGCCAGCCAGCACGTGGAAGCCCGACGAGTTGGCTAGGCACCCCCGTTTCCATCGGTGGCGACCCAGAGCCGCTGCCACCACCAACCGGAACCCCAGTATTCCCCGATGCTTCGTATGTTGGCTGCTGCATTCTGTCACAGGAGAGAGAGCGGGAGCAGATGTGAAATTATCAACCCGATGAGAAACACTGTGCTGTCAACCTTTAGCTCCCAAATGGTTTCTGGTTATTTTGTCATTTATTGCACAGTAGGCTATAAGGTTTTTATCAGGTGCGCATCCATTCATTTGTGTCGTCAATCACGACACAACACACAAATTCACGCGATCGAGAAATGAATATTGAAGCAAACTTGCACCAACCTTTTAGACGAGACAATATCGGCCTGTTTTTCTGTTGTGTCAGCCATTCATTCAAATCAAATAATTCTGTATGTCCACCATTTGCCCTTAAAATAAACTTTCACACAGTTATTCCATGATATGGGGTAATAATCCAACACTGCAGTTGATTGCCAGTGATCATCATTCATCACATAGGCAAATACTATGTACAGTTGAAGTCGGAAGTTCATCTACACTTAGGTTGGAGTCATTAAAACTAGTTTTTCAACCACTACACAAGTTTCTTGTTAACAAACTATAGTTTTGGCAAGTCGGTTAGGACATCTACTTTGTGCATGACACAATTGTTTACAGACAGATTATTTCACTTATAATTCACTGTATCACAATTCCAGTGGGTCAGAAGTTTACATACACTAAGTTGACTATGCCTTTAAACAGCTTGGAAAATTCCAGAAAATTATGTCATGGCTTTAGAAGCTTCAGATAGGCTAATTGACATCATTTGAGTCAATTGGAGGTGTACATGTGGATGTATTTCAAGGCCTACCTTCAAACTCAGTGCCTCTTTGCTTGATATCATGGGAAAATCAAAAGAGACCTCAGAAAGAAATTGTAGACCTCCACAAGTCTGGTTCGTCCTTGGGAGTAATTTCCAAATGCCTGAAGGTACCACGTTCATCTGTACAAACAATAGTATGCAAGTATAAACACCATGGGACCACGCAGCTGTCATACCGCTCAGGAAGGAGACGAGTTCTGTTTCCTAGAGATGAAGGTACTTTGGTGAGAAAAGTGCAAATCAATCCCAGTACAACAGCAAAGGACCTTGTGAAGATTCTGGAGGAAACAGGTACAAAAGTACCTGTCCACAGTAAAACAAGTCCTATATACACATAACCTGAAAGGACTCTCAGAAAGGAAAAAAATCACAGCTCCAAAACCGCCTTACAAAAAGTCAGACTACAGTTTGCAACTGCACATGGGGACAAAGGTGGTACTTTTTGTAGAAATGTCCTCTGGTCTGATGATATGAAAATAGAACTGTTTGGCCATAATGACCACTGTTATGTTTGAAGGAAAATGGGGGAGGCTTGCAAGCTGAAGACTACCATCCCAACCTTGAAGCATGGGGGTGGCAGCATCATGTTGTGGGGTTGCTTTGCTGCAGGAGGGACTGGTGCACTTCACAAAATAGATGGCAACATGAGGGAGGAAAATTATGTGGATATATTGAAGCAACATCTCAAGACATCAGTCAGGAAGTTAAAGCTTGGTCGCAAATGAGTCTTCCAAATGGACAATGACCCCAAGCAAACTTCCAAAGTTGTGGCAAAATGGCTTAAGGACAACAAAGTCAAGGTATTGGAGTGGCCATCACAAAGCCCTGACCTCAATCCTATAAAAAATTGTGGGCAGAACTGAAAAGGTGTGTGCGAGCAAGGAGGCCTACAAACCTGACTCAGTTACACCAGCTCTGTCAGGAGGAATGGGCCAAAATTCACCCAACTTATTGTGGGAAGCTTGTGGAAGGCTACCCGAAACATTTGACCCAAGTTAAACAATTTAAAGGCAATACTACCAAATACTAATTGTGTATGTAAAATTCTGGCCCACTGGTAATGTGATGAATGAAATGAAAGCTGAAATAAGTCATTCTCTCTACTATTATTCTGACATTTCACATATTCAGAATATAAATTATTTCAATTCACTTTTGTTCTTCTGCTAGGTTTTTGATATGAGTGTGAATACAAATGTGTTTCTACTTTCAGTACATTCAGAAAGTATTTAGACCCCTTTACATTTTGTTACATTACAGCCTTATTCTAAAATGGATTTAAAAAATTCCCCTCATTTGTCAACACACGATAACAAAGCAAAAACATGTTTTTAGAAAAACTGAAATATCACACTTACATAAGTGTTCAGACCCTTTACTCGGTTCTTTGTTGAAGCACCTTTGTCAGCAATTACAGCCTTCTTGGGTTTGACGCTACAAGCTTGGCACAGATGTATTTGGGGAGTTTCTCCCATTCTTCTCTGCAGATCCTCAAGCTCTGTCAAGTTGGATGGGGAGCATCGCTTCACAGCTATTTTCAGGTCTCTCCAGAGATGTTCAATGTTAATGCGAGTGTAGCTAAATGCTTGTGCTGTTAGTTCCCGACAGTGCAGTAATATCTAACATGTAATCTAACAATTCCCCAACAACTTCCTAATACACACAAATCTAAAGGGATGGAATAAGAATATGTACATATAAATATATGGATGAGCGATGGCCGAGCGGCATAGGCAAGGTGCAATAGATGGTATAAGGGACAGTATTTTCATGGGTTCTGAGTAATGTAAGATATGTTAACATTTTTAAAGGTGTATTGTTTAAAGTGACTAGTGATCCATTTATTAAAGTGGCGAGTGATATGAGTCTCTATGTAGGCAGCAGGCTCACTGAGTTAGTGATTGCTGTTTAGCAGTGTGATGGCCTTGAGATGGAAGCTGTTTTTCAGTCTCTCGGGCCAGCGTTGATGCACCTGTACTGACCTCGTCTTCTGGATGGTAGCGGGGTGAACAGGCAGTGGCTCGGGTGGTTGTTGTCCTTGATGATCTTTTTGGCCTTCCTGTGACATAGGGTGTTGTAGGTGTTTTGGAGGGCAGGTAGTTTGCCCCCAGTGATGTGTTCTGCAGACCTCACCACCCTCTGGAAAGTCTTGAGGTTGACGGTGGTGCATTTGCCGTACCAGGCATACCAAGCGCACTCACCCTTGTGGGACACCAGTGTTGAGGGTCAGCAAAGTGGAGATGCTGTTTCCTACCTTCCCTACCTGGGGGCGGCCCGTCAGAAAGTCCAGGACCCAATTGCACAGCGCGGGGTTGAGACCCAAGGTCTCGAGCTTAATAACGAGTTTGGAGGGTACTATGGTGTTGAATGCTGAGCTGTTGTCATTGAACAGCATTCTTACATAGGTATTCCTCTATTCCAGATGGGATAGGGCAGTGTGCAGTGTGATGGCAATTGCTTTGTCTGTGGACCTGTTGGGGCGGTATGCAAACTGAAGTGGGTCTAGGGTGGCAGGTAAGGTGGAGGTGATGTGATCCTTGACTAGTCTCTCGGATCACTTCATGATAACAGAAGTGCTACGGGGCGGTAGTCATTTAGTTCAGTTATCATTGCCTTCTTGGGTACAGGAACATGTGGGGACAGCAGACTGGGATAGGGAGCGATTGAATATGTCCGTAAACACACCAGCCATCCCCAATCATCACACTGCTGTGGTTGGAGCCCCCACCTCTAGTTTCCCGTCATCATACACAGCAACCATGTTTACCAAAAGAATGAGGGAGAGAGAGGAACGAGATGGACTGACGCTATCACAACCCCAATCTGTCTTTCTCTCTCTCCCTCATATTTTTCTCCGTGTGTATCTCAGCACGATCTTTGTGGTCATCTGAGCTTGCTGCAAGGCTCCAGTTGCAGCAGAGAGTAGTGGAGGCACGTTGTGTGCAGACAGGCAGACACGACTTACAGATAGAGAGGCGTTTGAAGAGGTTTCCTCTCAAGACCAAATGATGCTGCTCCGAGTCAAACATGTTGACTGGAGAGCACGTGACTGACTGTCTGTGTTTTCAAGTTAAAGAGGAGTTAGAGGAAATGTGGGCTTTTCTAATAAACGGCATAGTTCATTTGGAGGTGTGAAACAAAGTATGAGCAAACAATCTAGGTTATTTGAATATTTCCTCAGTATGTTGGATGAAACGTCAACTTACGCTTCTTTTCATTTTATTACATTAAATTGCTACAATACTGTGTGAAATAGTTGATTGCTACATTTGTTTTTTGGACATTTACAATTAAAAAGATTTTCCAGACGTTTTGTGAAATTTCAGCCAAGAGTTTTGAAAGTAAGAGCTCACAAGCCAAAACAGATCCCTGAAATTCTTCACTATTGTGTACAGTTGAAGTCGGAAGTTTACATACACATAAATTGGAGTCATTAAAATTTTATGTCATGGCTTTAGAAGCTTCTGATAGGCTAATTGACATAATTTGAGTCAATTGGAGGTGTACCTGAAGATGTATTTCAAGGCCTACTTTCAACTCAGTGCCTCTTTGCTTGAAATTATGGGAAAATCAAAAGAAATCAGCCAAGACATCAGAAAGAAATTGTAGACCTCCACAAGTCTGGCTCATCCTTGGGAGCAATTTCCAAATGCCTGAAAGTACCACGTTCATCTCTACAACCAATAGTATGCAAGTATAAACACCATGGGACCACGCAGCCATCATACCGCTCAGGAAGGAGACGCGTTCTGTCTCTTAGAGATTAATGTATTTTGGTGCGAAAAGTGCAAATCAATCCCAGAACAACAGCAAAGTACCTTGTGAAGATGCTGGAGGAAGCAGGTACAAAAGTATCTATATCCACAGTAAAACAAGTATTTTATTGACATAACCTTAAAGGCAGCTTAGCATGGAAGAAGCCACTTCCCTAAAATCGCCATAAAAAAGACAGACTACGGTTTGCAACTGCACATGGGGACAAAGATGGTACTTTTTGGAGAAATGTCCTCTGGTCTTATGAAACATAAAAATAACTGTTTGGCCATAATGACCATCGTTATGTTTGGAGGAAAAAGGGGGAGGCTTGCAAGCCGAAGAATACCATCCCAACAGTGAAACCTGGGGGTGGCAGCATCATGTTGTGGGGGTGCTTTTCTGCAGGAGGGACTGGTGCACTTCATGGTATCATGAGGCAGGTCAAATTATGTGGATATATTGAAGCAACATCTGAAGACATCAGTCAGGAAGTTAAAGCTTGGTCACAAATGGGTCTTCCAAATGGACAATGACCCCAAGCATACTTCCAAAGTTGTGGTGAAATGGCTTAAGGACAACAAAGTCAAGGTATTGGAGTGGCCATCACAAAGCCCTGACCTCAATCCTATAGAACATTTGTGGGCAGAACTGAAAAAGCATGTGCGAGCAAAGAGGCCTACAAACCTGACTCAGTTACACCAGCTCTGTCAGGAGGAATGGGCCAAAATTCACCTAACTTATTGTGGGAAGCTTGTGGAAGGCTACCCGAAACATTTGACCCAAGTTAAATAATTTCAAGCAATGCTACCAAATACTAATTGTATGTATGTGTATGTAATGTATGTGTATGTAAACTAATTGTATGTAATGTATGTGTATGTAAACTAATTGTATGTAATGTATGTGTATGTAAACTAATTGTATGTATGTGTATGTATGTATGTGTATGTAAACTAATTGTATGTAATGTATGTAATGTATGTATGTAATGTATGTGTATGTAAACTAATTGTATGTAATGTATGTAAACTAATTGTATGTGTATGTAAACTAATTGTATGTAATGTATGTGTATGTAAACTAATTGTATGTAATGTATGTGTATGTAAACTAATTGTATGTAATGTATGTGTGTAAACTAATTGTATGTAATGTATGTGTATGTAAACTAATTGTATGTAATGTATGTGTATGTAAACTAATTGTATGTAATGTATGTGTATGTAAAATTGTATGTAATGTATGTGTATGTAAACTAATTGTATGTAATGTATGTGTATGTAAATGTGTATGTAATGTATGTGTATGTATGTATGTAAAACTAATTGTATGTATGTGTATGTATGTATGTGTATGTAAACTAATTGTATGTAATGTATGTGTATGTAAACTAATTGTATGTAATGTATGTGTATGTAAACTAATTGTATGTAATGTATGTGTATGTAAACTAATTGTATGTAATGTATGTGTATGTAATGTATGTGTATGTATGTATGTGTATGTAAACTAATTGTATGTATGTGTATGTAATGTATGTGTATGTAAACTAATTGTATGTAATGTATGTGTATGTAAACTAATTGTATGTAATGTATGTGTATGTAAACTAATTGTATGTAATGTATGTGTATGTAAACTAATTGTATGTAATGTATGTGTATGTAAACTAATTGTATGTATGTGTATGTAATGTATGTGTATGTAAACTAATTGTATGTAATGTATGTGTATGTATGTATGTGTATGTAAACTAATTGTATGTAATGTATGTGTATGTAAACTAATTGTATGTAATGTATGTGTATGTAAACTGTTGTATGTAATGTAAACTAATTGTATGTAATGATGTGTATGTAAACTAATTGTATGTAATGTATGTGTATGTAAACTAATTGTATGTAATGTATGTGTATGTAAACTAATTGTATGTAATGTATGTGTATGTAAACTAATTGTATGTAATGTATGTGTAATGTGTATGTAAACTAATTGTATGTAATGTATGTGTATGTATGTAATATGTAAACTAATGTGTATGTAATGTGTATGTAAACTAATTGTATGTAATGTATGTGTATGTAAACTGTATGTAATGTATGTGTATGTAAACTAATTGTATGTATGTGTATGTAATGTATGTGTATGTAAACTAATTGTATGTAATGTATGTGTATGTAAACTAATTGTATGTAATGTATGTGTATGTAAACTAATTGTATGTAATGTATGTGTATGTAAACTAATTGTATGTAATGTATGTATGTAAACTAATTGTATGTAATGTATGTGTATGTAAACTAATTGTATGTAATGTATGTGTATGTAAACTAATTGTATGTAATGTATGTATGTGTATGTAAACTTCTGACCCACTGGGAATGTGATGAAAGAAATAAAAGCTGAAATAAATCATTCTCTCTACTGTTATTCTTACATTTCACATTCTTAAAATAAAGTGGTGATCCTAACTGATCTAAGACTTTTTACTAGGATTAAATGTCAGGAATTGTGAAAACTGAGTTTAAATGTATTTGCCTAAGGTGTATGTAAACTTCCGACCAACTGTAAATACCATTGTTCTTGAGCCTCGAGATATGAGGAAAGAGGGCTGTAAAAGGAAGTTGTTGCTTAAACCATGTAAATACCAACCATGTAAATACCAACCATGTAAATACCAACCATGTAAATACCAGATACTCTCAAATTTGGCGAACATTTTTCACAATTAAGTCAATCACACAATCTTCAGACTGAAGCTTATTTAATTCAAATCAACCAAACAAAACTAGCTAAAGTGCATTCGGAAAGTCTGCTAACCAAGTCTGCTAACCAAGTCTGCTAACCAAGTCTGCTAACCATGTGTATGAAGAAAATATGATTTGATTTGGATGGTAATGGGTACACCTCCCACTGCCCCCTGAGAGAGAGACAGTGTGGGTGATATGCCCAGTAGTGGTGGTGGGACTCTCTGTTCCACTCTCCATTCCACCCACACACATATACACACACAAACACACACCCACACACACACATGCTAACCACACGTACACAAATAGACACACATGCAAACACAGGTGAGCAAGAACTGGAAATCAGCGTATAAGAGGCGGAGATGTACCCGTCCTTCTCTGTGAGCGGAACTCACGTTGGCTGGTATCATACCATAGCGTACCGTACCGACAAAAACACCTCATAAGCACTACTCAAATAAGTACATGTAGGAAGGCAGCCCCGTCTCTGAAAGTAGGCCTGTGGCTGGCTGACTGAAAATGTGTGTGTGTGCACAGGCGTCAGTCACACAGTGCACTGAGACACTTTGGGAAAACAGAACGGGGGGAGGGGGAGGGAGAGATGAATGAGAAAGGCCTGTGGCTTAACCCACATCACTCATCTGTTAACTAGACTTCTACTTCTCCTCTCTGAAGGAACATGAGGTGGGGGGGGTACTATTGAAGCATATCTCTTTGCATTGAATGCAATGTATTGACTTATGTGTCACGGACCGTGAGTCCTATGTTTTCCCAAAAGTATCACTTTCTATGGCTTAAAAGCTGATACCAGCCTCCCCTCACACGTACGTATGTCACCGTCTGTCTGCTGCATATTTTGCTCTTTACTCAACTCCACTCTGGCCTGTGTTTGGACTGTTTTGCTGTACGGGTTTGTGATCTTGTGAAGCAGGACAATATGTATATATACATTTGTCTAGGATGACTTATTTATGGATTACGTAGTCAGAGGTTATTCAGTGGCTACTGAGGGCCTGTGTGTAGGCCACAGTAGTCACTGAATAGCCTCTGACTATGTAGTCCACAAATGAGTCATCCTAGACAGATGTAAAGATCCCGTGCCACCTACAGTAATAGTAAAGACACACGCTGTGCACGCACACGCACCCGTGCGTTGGCAACGGTCACCAAGATTGTTTAAAAGGTTTTAAAACAATTGCAATAAATGAAACAGTTGGACAATGGATGAAGATACTCCAAACTTTTTGAATGTTTTTCAATCCGTCAGATATTGACCGTATTATAGCTCTTAAAACAGTTTACTGGCACAGACTATTTTTAGTGGGAATTCAGTTGTTTTCCTTCATAGAATGCACTCATATATACATTTTCTAATGGTATTATGTATCTAAAAAAGAATGTTGTGTTCAAAGAAATATAATTATACGTGCTTCATTTGCATAAATACAGTGTGTGTATTTTCATATATGAATAGATTAACATAAAGGGGTGGAACAGGGCAGCAGCCACCAAAAACTCTGTTTAGGCCTGCCTGCACTCACCTGCGCTGTCTAGACTGCCTCATTAATTACGGCTGTTGTCACATTCTGTTGCACAATTCAACAAGTGTGCCAATAGCAGGATACCCTCGGATAAGAAATGTACATGCTTGTTTTTAGATGACATTTATCTATACTTAACATTTGTTTGTGAGATCAGACATATTATCACTGTAATCCGAGTGTTCATTTTCACGTTGCTTTCATTTCAGTGCGTGCAATCTCAATTTCTTTCACTTTTTTCAATTCCACAAAAAAAATTACAATCCATCAAATGTATCTTTCTTCTCTTTCTTGTTATGTTTTTGGTGGCTGCTGCCCTGTTCCACCCCTTTATGTTAATCTATTCACATATGAAAATACACACAGTGTTGAGATGTTGGCGTGTGATGTTGTGGTGTGTAGCTCTGTCTATGTGCCAGTGTTTGTCCCAGCTGGTGCAGTAATCTTCTCTCTCATCTCTCCCCATCAGCACACTGAGGCTGTGTACCATGGCTGCATTTACGCACACTGTGGTTTGACAGACCTGTGATATGCACAGCTATGCCTGATAAGACCTGTTTATCTCAATGCTCTGGTTTCCTCCTCACAGCACTCTGGAGCTGGAGCCTTTTCACTTTCTCTCTCTCTCTTTTTCTCTCTCCTGCTGCTGTTGTTACATTGCAGTCTAGTGTGTTAAGCTTTTGGAAAGAAACACTGAGCATAAAATGTACAGTACTCAGATTGCTGTCTTTTGCATTGTATGTACTGTCTGTACTAACCTGTTTCCCTACATCTTTTCTTGCTTTGTACGCATACAGACACACATGCAGTCATACACACACACACACACACACACACACACACACACACGCGCGCGCGCGCGCACGGTGGGAATTCTATTGCTCAACCGAGCAATATCACTTCTCAGCTTGACATGAATAAATGTCAAGCGAACAATAAAAAGTTGACTCAAGGTCGTCAGCAGCTATGATTGAGTACCTCCAGCCACTTGTACTTTGCCTTTATATGCTCTAAGACATACTATTTACTGGCAACCGAATGCAATAAGGATTGCACCATGAAAGTTATTTTGTTGCTTTTGCGTAACGTGCCACATTGTCTTTGTCAATCCCTGATTGTGCTATGGTCTTGTTTCGTGTTGTTGTCGTCAGTATAAAAGTTAATATTCACTGTGTTGGCATTGGAGCAGGTGTGCCGCTATCTCTCTCTAACTGGGTCATCGGGCTAGCTGATAGTGAGTGTGCACGGTGCACCTCTCTGCTCATAACACACCCTAATCATACAACACAGTACACCGCCTCTCTACTCATAAGCACAACATCTAACCTTCCTGTCTCTAAATCCCACACACGCTCATTCAGCTTTCATTTCATTTTAGACCCGGGGTTTATTTGAAACAGACATTTATTTGCTGAAATGTGTGCTCTTATTTCATGAAATCTCCCCATATCTAATGGCTAACATGTCATATGCTGTAAAACTTCAACTAAACGGAGTCTCAAACAGCCCACCCCTGTCCATTTTAATAGCTGGGCAACAGCACACATTTCAGCAAATAAATGTCTGTTTCAAATAAACACCGGGTCTAAATGAATGGTTTAAGAGGTTACCATGAATAACCATACACTGAGTTTAATGTTTGATTTGTCACATGAAATAATTCAGTAATGACTCAAAGAATTTTGCAATAATCTGTTTTTATCGTGAGTAAGAAACTGCTAGCCCATTGGCTGCTAACAGCTGAGAACTGCTAGCTAACTGGCAAGCTGTGACATTGGTATAAATGATTCGGGAGACAGGCGCAGGAATGCGTAATAGTTTTTTTTTTATTAAGCCCCAAAATACGGTGTGCCATGTAAAGGCACGGGGACGAAGACCAAACAAACACGTAACAAAACAACACAGGGTTGAAACCCAAACAAAAGAGTGAGGAGTACTTTGAATAAATAAAACAAGTGCACGATGATTATCACACGGGAGGAGACCTGCAATCATCTTCGCAATCCACAAGGGCACGAAAGCCTCAAAACACACAGCACAGGTACTCACACGCACCAACGGACAGAGTAACAGTAATTGACAGCACTGTGGTGAACAAAGGGCACATATATACAAATACAGTCAGTGGGAATAGGGGCCAGGTGTGCGCAACGAAAGTTCCAGAGGGATCCGTGACACAAGCACAAAAACATTTAACAATTTCGGGAGTACATCCGATTGCCCTCTGTTGGCGAAAGTAAGAACTGCCAAAAATGTACAGTCAAAGAGGAGAATAATATGTTTACATTTGTTTTTTTTATACAGCCATACTAAGACAAAAGAAACGTGACACATTGTGTAAATGATAACACATTAGTGGAGGAAATTAAGAAATTGATTAAAATGCTAGAAGTGAATGCTGGAATTAAACAATTAACTATGCAAAAGCTATGCGCATTAGACGCCTGGATGAAATAGAATCCTGTCTCTAATATGCGCCTGTTGTGTTCAGTGATGTAAGCAAATAAATGCCCAGGCTATTAATAAAGTTCTATGGAGACAATCTGTGAGAAACAATATAAGACAAATGAGAGTGTGTGTGTTGAGGAGGTACTGATGGACTTGAAGTTCGACGGTATACAGTGCCTTCAGAAAGTATTCACACCCCTTAACTTTTTTTTGTGTTACAGAACTGATTAAATTGAGATATTATGTCACAATACCCCATAAAGTCAAAGTGGAATTGTTTTTACACATTTTTGCAAAATAATAAAAAAATTGAAAAGTTGAAATGTCTTGTCAATCAGTATTCAACCCCTTTGTTATGGCAAAAGCCTAAATAAGTTCAGGAGTAAAAATGTGCTCAACAAATCAGAAAATAAGTTGCATGGACTTACTCTGTGTGTAATGAGTGTTTAACATGTTTTTTAATGACTACCTCATCGCATGTATATTTATATGCGTATATGTATATTTATTTCAGATAACATTATTGACATGTCTAATTATGTTTTGATATTACTTTAGTATATGTTGGTAGTATGAGGGTTAAAATAACAGCCAGTGTGTAGAGTAATAGCCAAATATGCAAAGGAGGGTATTGCATATTTCTACCTTTGTGTACCTATTTAGGATACATCATCATCATCAAGAGAATGACATTCATATCCATAATTTTGCCTTTCTGTGTAGTACAGATCAGGGACCCATGATGAAATTATGTTACCACAATTCTGTTACCGGGTATAAATCCACCCGGTAAAAATAGATTTTTTTCAAACTCAAGATGTCATGTCATAGCTGGCATCCCATTCTTTCTGCAGACATTGCTGAATCATAATTCTGAGCCGATATTGAACAGAGTTTTTGAAAAACGTGGTCACAAAAAACTAAAGGGCGCTTTTACCGAAATTCTGTTACCAAACTTTTTCCAGAAAAGTTTTTTTTTTAAACGTTCAGAGTAAATTGTTAAAAGTGGTCCTTGTGCATAGAGTTTGTTAAACTTTGAAATCAATGGTTTTTGTTTGGCACACATTTTATGTGAAAAATCTGAGTCCCAGCACAATTCCGTGGAATTGCCCGGTGAGCAAGTCGGATGGCTTGAGTGCACCTGTCCCATAGGGGGGAAACACTGTTGCACTTAACCAGAGCTGGCAGCACCTCAGCTTGACCTTGTCTCCATCGGCGACTGTGGTCCTCTTATCCCATTAAGGAATGGACCATAGCGGTGGAGTGGGGGTCGACCGTGGACTAACCCCCCCCACCCCCCTGTCTCTCTCAGGGGCCCAGGATAAACATCAGCAGTGGGAACAAACAGGTCTCTAATGTGGAGTGACAGGACACACAATTATAACCCTACAGACATACTAACACACTTACACACACAAAGAAAGACTCACAAACACACACACACACACACACACACACACACACACACACACACACACACACACACACACACACACACACACACACACACCAACATTTGACTGATACGTGGCCAGGTATCACGATACCAACATTTGACTAATGATACGATACCAGGCCAGGTATCACGATACCAACATTTCACACAAAATTCGATACCAGGCCATGTATCACGATACCAACATTTCACACAAAATTCGATACCAGGCCAGGTATCACGATACCAAGTGTATCTCGATACCACGGGGGACAAATTCAGTTGCCTGGCGTCCTGTTCACCCCGTCCCCTGGAAGCTCGTTCCCGTTTTCAAAACGTTATGCACATGCTACAAAAGAAATCCCCTGTCACTGATATTCACACTTTTACTCAATACAACACATACTGAATTTAACTTCAGACTGTTCATATTATAGTGGATTACTGCATAGAATGTCTGATTTTCTCACATTTGCAAAGGCCTACCTGTGATTGGGCCGGAGGAACAGAAGGATGAAATGTACATGCATAATGATCTGCATTTCATTGTGTCAGTAAGGGGAAAACACTGCATTAAACCTTCTACTCTTCAGTTAACATACAGACACACACACACACACACTCTCCCTGTCTCACTCTCTATCATAAACACACACCCACACGCACACACACTCTCTCTCCCAAACATACACACAGACTGCTCCCAACTTTAAAAACGTGAGGCACCAAAGAAAACGGAAGGAGCACAGGAAAGAGAAAGATTTTTTCTGACATAGTTAGGCCTATATGAATCCTACCGATATGAATCCAATGGTTTGTGAGGTCATGTCAAATGATATTATATCAAAACGCAAGAAAACAAGGTAGCTCTGGTTATAGGAGTCATATTTGTTTTAACCGTTTGAGCTAGAGACAAGCTGTTTTCTATTCTGAAATGCTTTAAGCACGCTTGTCTTGAAGCTGTTTTTCCTCTCTGGCTGCTTGACAGCGAACGTACAAAGCCTATACTCAGACCAGCCTGTGCTCTTGGTTATATCAGGGGGGAAATTATACAGGTGAAGTCGGAAGTTTACATACACTTAAGTTGGAAACATTAAAAATCCTTTTTCAACCACTCCACAAATTTCTTGTTAAGAAACTATAGTTTTGGCAAGTCGGTTAGGACATCTACTTTGTGCTTGACACAAGTCATTTTTCCAACAATCGCTTACAGCTTATAATTCACTGTATCACAATTCCAGTGGGTCAGAAGTTTACATACACTAAGTTGACTGTGCATTTAAACAGCTTGGGAAATTCCAGAAAAGGATATCATGGCTTTAGAAGCTTCTGATAGGCTAATTGACATCATTTGTGTCAATTGGAGGTGTACCTGTGGATGTATTTCAAGGCCTACCTTCAAACTCACTGCATCTTTGCTTGACATCATGGGAAAATCAAAAGAAATCAGCCAAGACCACAAGTCTGGTTCATCCTTGGGAGCAATTTCCAAATGTCTGAAGGTACCACATTCATCTGTGCAAACAATAGTATGCAAGTATAAACACCATGGGACCACGCAGCCGTCATACCACTCAGGAAGGAGACGCATTCTGTCTCCTAGAAGTGAACATTCTTTGGTGCGAAAAGTGCAAATCAATCCCAGAACAACAGCAAAGGACCTTGTGAAGATGCTGGAGGAAACTGGTACAAAAGTATCTATATCCACAGTAAAACGAGTCCTATATCGACAAATCCTGAAAGGCCGCCATAAAAAAGCCAGACTACGGTTTGCACCTGCACATGGGGACAAAGATGGTACTTTTTGGAGAAATGTCCTCTGGTCTGATGAAACAAATATAAAACTGTTTGGCCATAATGACCTTCATTGTGTTTGGAGAAAAAAGGGGAAGGCTTGCAAGCCGAAGAACACCATCCCAACCGTGAAGCACGGGGGTGGCAGCATCATGTTGTGGGGGTGCTTTGCTGCAGGCGGGACTGGTGCTCTTCACAAAATAGACGGCATCATGAGGGCGGAAAATTATGTGGATATATTGAAGCAACATCTCAAGACATCAGTCAGGAGTTAAAGCTTAAAGCTTGGTCGCAAATGTGTCTTCCAAATGGAAAATGACCCCAGGCATACTTCCAAAGTTGTGGCAAAATGACTTAAGGACAACAAAGTCAAGGTATTGGAATGGCCATCACAAAGCCCTGACCTCAATCCTATAGAAAATTTGTGGGTAGAACTGAAAAAGCTTGTGTGGAGGCCTACAAACCTGACTCAGTTACACCAGCTCTGTCAGGAGGAATGGGCCAACATTCACCCAACTTATTGTGGAAGCTTGTGGAAGGCTACCCGAAACATTTGATCCAAGTTAAACAATTTAAAGGCAATGCTACCAAATACTATTTGAGTGTATGTAAACATCTGACCCAATGGGACTGTGATGAAAGAAATAAAAGCTGAAATTAATCATTCTCTCTACTATCATTCTGACATTTCACATTCTTAAAATAAAGTGGTGATCCTAACTGACCTAACCAGGGAATTTTTACTAGGATTAAATGTCAGGAATTGTGAAAAACTGAGCTTCAATGTATTTGGCTGAGGTGTATGTAAACCTCCGACTTCAACTGTATAGAATGTATCAACTTTGCGCACACTGTGCACTGCTCCAATGTATCAAATGTACAAATATAAAAGCAGAAGACTGATCAGGGTCTCCGTCCCCGCTCACCATCACGGCTAAATTATAATCCACTGATGGAAGAAAAGACGTGCAGGAAGAGCAGAAAGCCGGTGAGTGACTGTACATTTCGACCAGAAGCGATGCCTCCACTTGACAACTCTGTGCTCCAAATTATTGGCCGCTGCGTGGGCGTACGTGTGAACCTATTCAAGTAAGTAAATACGTTTTGAAAATGTAAAAAAAGAATGTATTATTAGCTAGCTGGCTAGCTACAGCAGGCCATTGTGTGTAGGCTAATGAGCTGCTTGTTAGCTAGCTAGCTAGCTACAGCAGGCCATTGTGTGTAGGCTAATGAGCTGCTTGTTAGCTGGCTAGCTTTACATACTGTAGACAAGTGAACTAGCATCAACAGCAATGGAAGAGGGTGAAAGGATTGTCTTCTTCAGCTGTCAGAAAAAGTAGTTAGATAGAGAAGGTTGTGGGATGATATTATGAACATATTCTCCAGTTTGAATCCCTAGAAAGGACAACTGTGAAGACAGACAGAAAGATAATAGCCAGGGTTGTCTAAATGTAATAAAATGAAGCCTGTTTCCTTGTATTGTCTGTGAAAGAGAGCTGTGAAAGCCTGTCTGTAGATGAAGAGGTCCCAGTGAATGTCCCAAGAGAATGCTGGCACATCCTTGTATGCCATGGGTTGTATGTGTACTTATGATACCATAAGTATGATACCATAAGTACACATGTTCTATACAATAATACAGTTAAAATTCACATACAATGTAGGCTCCAAACGTATTACAACTGTAGCAGGTCAAATCCTTCTCCTGGAGGTGTGCTGGGTGTGCAGGCTTCTATTCCAGCCCAGCACTAGCACACCTTATTCAAATGATCAAACCTAATGAGTTGATAATAATGTGTATTATTGCTGGGCTGGAATAGAAGCCTGTTCAACCAGGTAATCAGGGAGTGGCGCAAGCTTGGCAAACTCTGGTATGGACTTTTTTTGTTCACCCGAAATGATGCTTTAGTAGTAATACTCTACTTACTAAGATGTGTAACATTTACAAAGAAGTTAGATTATTTGTACATTTTTAAATTACATTTAGATTCATGCAATGCTGATTCATTTAGGTGATGTGTTTAAACTTGTTTTAATTGTTAAAACATGATTCAAGATAAACTATTGTCAATGTTCATTCATCACAGGTCCCAATTTCTGCAACGAAAAGGTGTGAAGGGGATCTGTGTTTCTGTTTTCCCTTTTTGTCCCGTTGTGAGCTCTCCAGTCGGTTTTATTTCATTGTCACTGTCTCAGGATATCAGCCATGTGGAGCTTATCACAAAGGCATGCATCACCAATGCAGCCATAAGCCTAAAGTGTGATGGCGTAACTGGCCTGATGGGCATGTACAATCAATGTGACCCCTTGTCATTGTACATCTGAAGCAGAGAATAGCTAAACTCACACATACTTTTTTTTTATATATTGATGAGCTAGCTATATGTTCTCCATTTAAAATTATAGACGCAAAATAATGTATATGAGGCTAATCATAAGCCACATTTTGTACGTTATTTTTCTGACATTTCTGCAAATCCAACCCTTGTATTGTAGGTGCAGCACAGGACGCGGGAAGAAAAGGAGCTGGTGATTTGTAGGCTAATTGAAAATGTAAAAAAGGAAAACAATGTGGCACGGGGAGCGTTGTACTTCTACAAGGTTTTTTTTGTTGTTGCTGAGAATGATTTTAGAATACAGAGTTAAAATCAGAAGGTCAACGGCATTGAGGACGATTGCAGAGATGTTGGTGGTGATGGTGGGTGAAGAGAGATTTCCAAAGCGGAAATGTATTTTACTCAAAGTACCCATTCATGTCCATGTACGCCTATGTATTTTACAGGAAGTGAGCTATAATCATCAATGTCATGACACCAGTATAATGAAAGAGCCATAAGCTATAATATATGAGAATCATAATGTTAAGATACCATAATCTAATTGGGAGCACGTTACATGAGAAATTCATGCTTAGTGTATCATTTACAATGTTATAATGCGTGTTACTGGTGATTTCTGTCCTTTGGTGGGCAAATTTCACAATTTAATTTGCTCAACACATTCACAAATGGTGGCTATGATCACAGTTTTGAGGTTTAGGTTGCTTGACGTTCATATCTAGCGGGCAGCACAAGCAAACGTTGTTGTGCAATTCTCTCTTCACCCACCATCAACACCAACAATCTCTGCAATCCTCCTCCATGCCATTGACCTTATGATTGTGTCTCTGTATTCTAGCGAAGAAAAAATCAAATTGAATTGGAAAACCAGACCCAGTGATTTTGGGGGCACACCCTAAACCCTAAACCCTAAACCCTAAACCCTATGTGACGGCTGGTAGGCGATGCGACTGGCTGATCTCTGCTGCCACACATGATATGCGATAAGAAAGTGAAGTGGACATTATTGGACTGGTGCTTACAAGAGACTAGTTGATGTTGCTTGAAAAATGTACTGAACTTATAAACAACTGACTTTATAAACATTTGGTAACAGGCGCGAGCGGGTTCTTCAGATCGGTAGGGCCGGAAATGTTGGCAGTATCATATGAAACGGTGCTACGGTATTCTAAAATGTTGGTGTCTTAAGTATCATGATGTTTTTTGGTACTGTGATATTACCGTGGTACCAAGCTACTCTCACACAGTTCCCTGGGTGTGTGTGTGTGGATTTTGTAAGATTTTTTATTGTCACATACACCGGATAGGCGCAGTGAAATGTGTTGTTTTACATGGTCAGCCATATCCCCTGGAGCAAATTAGGGTTAGTGCCTTGCTCAAGGGCACAAAAACAGATTTTTCACCAGCGCGGAATGAATAAGCTTATGGAAGGCCCCACATGTCAACTACTACTCAGACAAGCTATTCGCGACAACTTCCCCACAAAACATTTACTTGAGCTTCCATGGGTAGACACTATTCTGCTCGTGTAAGACAATAGAAAACTTAGCTTTACATCTTTCCTTTGCCTTGTGGTTGTATACAATCAGCCGGTATATACAGAAGACTCTAAACTTAGAGACTGTCTGCCTATTTGGCAGGGTCTGTATTCTGTAGCCCAATGGAACAAATACATCCAGCCTAAAATTTGGCGAGAACACTTCAAATCTACTGCATACATTTCAACACACACACACAGACACATGCACGTACACTCACTCACTCACTCACTCACTCACTCACTCACTCACTCACTCACTCACTCACTCACACACACACACACACACACACACAAACACACGCTCACACACACACACACACACACACTGTAATTCCACCCTCTGAGTGACCTGGAGAGGAATGTGCAGAGGACATGGTGACAGCAGGGACAGGGCAAGGGACAGGACAGGATTGGCAGCAGGGAGGAGGGAAAGGTTCGGGTCAGGGGTGGCATTGCAGACTTGGCTGGGGGCTGTTTTTGACCTCAGGGTGACAGACAGACAGCACAGACCTCAAAGCTGACAGACAGACAGCACAGTAACCCAATCCTAGTCCAGTCCAACTCATTACTCCAATCAAACCAGCCCCAGCCCCCCAGCCCCAGCCCCAGCCCCAGCCCCAGCCCCAGCCCCAGCCCCAGCCCCAGCCCCAGCCCCAGCCCCAGCCCCAGCCCCTCCACCCTTTACCCTCCCCCAAAGCACCCTATCCCAACCCCCACAGCCTTGGCCCAGGTTTCTCCAGCAGATCAGTCCCTGACAGGCTGGGACCTGTTGTTAAAGCTCCAGTCAGTCAGTCCCACACGCTCCTCTACCCCCAGGCCCCCCTCCCCCAGCCTCCTACGTCTTACAGACAGGCTGCAACCTGCCATCCTACACCCTCACTCGCTCACTTCCACACCCCCATGGCAGATCAGCTAACAGACATCACCACACACGCTCACTCACTCACTCACACACACACACACACACACACACACACACACACACACACACACACACACACACACACACACACACACACACACACACACACACACACACACACACACACACACACACACACACACACACACACACACACACACACACACACACCTCTGACTAAGACAAGTCTCAGTAGAGTAGAATGACTGGTCTACATACATGTATACACATTGAAGTACACACTGTAGAGTGTTATAATATATATCTTAGGTACAAAGTACACATTAGAACAAAGACAATAACTTTACCTTCAGAAACCCCTAGAGACGTTATGTTAGGACTCATATAAGCTACTAGAAGGTATTGGTCCATATCCCTACATTCCCCTGTCCCCTCTGTCACATCAAAGCGGGGTGGCCACCTTTGTCCCCTCAGCCTCTCCTCAGTTTGCTCAATGAGGTAGAGCAGCCACAGCTCCTGGTCGTCCTGGGTCTCTGACACTTTAAATTAGATTAGGCTGGGCCTCCATGCTGCAGATTAGGAGGGACCGGGACGCCACAGTTCCCCCTGTCAACCCAGGTAATTCCCTTCCGCTGCACTTGGATTACTCTGACCACCACAGATCAGATGGGATGAGAACTGCCCCTCCCTCTCTTCCCTCTCTTTCCCTCTCTTCCTTCTCTTTTATAGATTGCATTTACTCGCGTACGTGACAATAGCGGTGGGTAATTTCAGTAAGGGACATTTGTGCGTAGTCCATGGATGTGTACGAAGTTATGTACATTCAGATAGGCCACTACTGCAGCTACACCTATACACATAGAAAGGGTACATGAAATGAATACAAACACATACATTAGGCACTTTACTTTCAGTTACTGTAACGCTGGGTCAATGACTGCATTATTCAGAGGGGTACATGCTATTCCCAGGGAGCCACAGAGGGACAGGTGGCTGTGTCTCTGTGGCTGTGGCCCCCGAGAGGGTGGCTAGTGTCCAACAAGATCTCATAGTTTTCCTTCCAACTTTGACGCGTTAAATCTGAGCGATTACAGAGTTAAAACAGAAGCAACTCAAAGGGTTACGTTCCGGTTTAGGTCAGGGCTATGGTTTGGGGAAGGCTTAGAACAAAATAGCATCAGGTATCATCAGCACACACAGTATTCTCGAGGCTCGCTAGAGCGTCGTGAACTGTCGTATCACAGTGGTCTGAGCTGCACGTGCCTTACTCTGATCGTCACAAATCCGCTCCCAGTGCTGGGCAATTGTTTTGATCTTTTTGGTGGTTTTTTTGTGTTTTTTTTTGCCGCAGAGGAAGGTTTATATCAACGCTCTCAGGACCTTTTCAAACGTCCGAAATCACGATGTGTTTCTAGTGATCAGTCTGTGTGAGTGTCTGTACTATCTGCCTGTTCAGCACCTGTCCGTGTGGCCTGATGGGGCTATAAACAGCTAACAGTTCAGTCTGGGGCTGGGGAGGCTGGGTGGTAGTTGGGTGGTCAGTCTGGGACAGGAGCAGTAACTCATGGAATCTGCAGCAGCGGTAACTACACAAAGCTGAGGGGACACACACACACACACACACACACACACACACACACACACACACACACACACACACACACACACTCACACACACACACTCACACACACACACACACACACACACACACACACACACACACACACACACACACACACACACACACACACACACACACACACTCACACACACACACACACACACACACACACACACACACACACACACACACACACACACACACACACACACACACACACACACACTCACACACACACTCACATACTCACACACTCACACACACACACACTCACACACACACACACACACACACACTCACACTCACACTCACACACACGCACACACACACGCATACACACACACACACGCACACTCACATGCACACGAGCACACCTCTCCTCACAAACACACACACGATAAACACATGCGTGTTGAAACAAAACGGGATACGGACAGGCGCTCACACTCACAGACAAATGACAGAAGGCAAAGGGGACAGAAATCAGAACAGACGCCATAGTCACGCACACGCACGCGCACACGCACACACACACACACGCACACAGATATTTCCCAGCAGTAACAAAACAATCATATACTATTGAGTGTCCATGGGCTGGCTGTATAAGGTCAGATTCAGTGTAGGTAAAGCCTAGAGCCATTCAGTCTGTTGTGTTAGTAGAGCATCTGATGCCCCCATGTCAAATGAAGTGCACTGGAATAGGGCCTGTCTCTGGAGAGACACAGGCAGCAGTGTGCTATATCACTGTTACAAAGCCTCAACTGACATATAGCCACCGTGAGCGTTTGTCAGAAACGTTCAGTCCATATGATTATGCGAGCAGCTCTGTATACATGGCCCAGTTAAAGACAAAGAGATGACCACAGTGCCCTCTACTGACCAAACCTGAGGAAACATCATCTTGAAGGAAAGAGCTGTGTGTGCGGAAGAAAAAAAACTTGATCTCTCTCTTGACAATCTATCTCTTCATTCATTTATCTTTCTTTACTTAACTCAGCATTTTGCCCTCTTTCCACTTGTCTCTCGCAATCCCTTTCTCTCTGTCCTTTCTTCCCTTTTCCTCCCTCTCTCCTACTGGTCCGTCTGAATGTCCCTGGCATGTCTCTGGAGTCATGGCTTGGACAGCTCTGCTTAGGCTGGAGGACATTGTGCGGCCAGCTGCAAGCTTGACCATTACTGCCGGTCCGAGGAGCCGATTGAAATAGCCCGCTCCTGGGGCTTGTGCTCTGGGCTGAGTGCCTGGCTGGCCTGGCTGACTGGGTGTGCTAGTACCCTGGTCCGGTCTGCTCTAGTCTGGTCTGGACCCAGCATCTCTCTCTCTCTCTCTCTAATCTCTTTTTCTTCCTACCTCTCTCTCTCTCTCTCTCTCTCTCTCTCTCTCTCTCTCACTTGGTTTCTCTGAGGATCAGTGGGCTAGACAGCGCGACACTGAGACCTTGGTGAGAGAGGTCTGTTCCATGTTACATGAGTGCGGTTGTGTGAAGGAATGCCTGCCATGGTAACTATGTGGCACATAGCCACCTGATATCCATACAGTGAGTTGCTGCAGTGGGTTTACTTTCTACTTTCGAACCTTTGATCGTATCTAAGTGATATTGTTCTTATTTGCATATCAAATGCACAGGAGGGTATTGGACTGTCCACACAAAATTGTGTAACTTCCAAACGGAGAGTTGGCTTCCACCATCTG
This sequence comes from Oncorhynchus tshawytscha, assembly GCF_018296145.1. Classification (NCBI taxonomy): domain Eukaryota; kingdom Metazoa; phylum Chordata; class Actinopteri; order Salmoniformes; family Salmonidae; genus Oncorhynchus; species Oncorhynchus tshawytscha. The sequence goes on from NC_056429.1 coordinate 54,037,338, forward strand.
CCCATACAACTTTCCCACAATTTCCAATGGTTTCAGTGAGAGGGAAGCCAAACCACAAACCATGACTTTCACTGTCACTGCTGTCACTGCTGTACTCAGTATGACAGCAGTCTGGAGCTCATGGTTAAACTCCGACCGGACTTCTCAGAGGCCACAAACTGCAATTTGATGAGTTGCGCTGAATGTGAGTGACTTTTACTTCTCTCTGTCCCCCGCTCTTTTCTTCTGGGCTTTTTTTAGCTAATCCAATTTGGCCAGAGCGGGCATCGATGCGCCCCGCCTTTCTACACACACACACGCGCACACACACACACACACACACACACACACACACACACACACACACACACACACACACACACACACACACACACACACACACACACACACACACACACACACAGAGATGTCCTGGACTGTGGTGTCTCTGGCCCCCGCTGTGTTGAAGTTTCCCCCTC